>NC_139847.1:6712320-6719820 GCF_963691815.1 Echiichthys vipera | reverse complement strand
TGGTGGAGAAACACTGAGTCCTTTATGTTTTTATTCATAAGTTGTTGTTTTGTTGTTTATACTGTAAATGAGAGTAAGCCAACACATGAACAGTATAATGTCAATTTTGGGAGTTGATGGTATTTGTTCATTAACCATTGGAGACATTTTAAAGGTCCCATATTGAGCAAATTTTTGGCACCTGTCTCTTTAAAGTGGCGCAAAATCATCATCCCATGGTCTGTTTTTGGGCACTTACATACATTAAATAAACCGTCGAGACAGCTTTTTTCATGTAACAACTATTGACGGAGAAATCCGGGATTAAAACAACTTTTTTTTAACCACTAATGCTGCTAAAAAAATAACACCTAACCTCTGCAGCAGCAAGAGAAGAGTCCATACACAGAAAACAAAGCACCAATGGGCTCCTTCCTTTTGGACTGACTTTGGTAATACACTTGAGTGGACTTTACTATGAGAGGAGCTGGTACAGGGGCCAGTAGGTAAGTCTTTCAAAACACTCTTTTAATAAACTCCGGGTTCCCTAACTACGTTGTTGGTGCTTTGTTTTATGTGTAGGGACTCTTCTCATGCTACTGCAGAGGTTTGGTGTTATTTTGAGCAGTATTAGTGGTTAAAGACGTTCGAATGTCTTCACCGTACTGCTCCGAGCTAATCAATGTTAGCCACGTCCGGCTGTTAGCGACTCTCCGGGATTTCTCCGTTAATAGTTGTTACACCAACAAAACTGTCTTGATGGTTGATTTGATGTATGTAAGTGCAGAAAAAGACCATTGGGGTGATTTTTACTCTTTAAGACCCCCTCCTGAAAAAGCTCACTCTGCTCTCATTGGTCAGTGTTTCTGGGTCTTCCGTATCTGCGCTCTCTGCGTCTCTGCACCATCAGTGCAGCCGGGTAATTACTATACCAGCGCTGTAGCTGCACATTTTACCTTTATATAGTATATTTCACAACCGTACAGAAGTTCTGACGGCTCGTTTAAAGACACAGTTTCTGAATACGTGCTGTGTTCATGAGCTTTTAGATACATTCATAGTATTTATACAGCACCTCCATCTGCTATAGAATCAAAAATGAAATCATTTAATGCCCATTCAAGTTAACTGGAGCGCTAAAGCGGAACTAGCCAGTTTGGTCAGCGGAAGTCTCCTGCTCTATGGGCCACACAACGGCAAAGCGATGCTGATCATCCGAGAATTTTTAGACACGGCAGTTGATTTCTCTTTCTTTTTGCTTCATGTGCCACTGAGCAGCTTTCATATGAATGAGCAGGGCTCTGCCTCGAACGCTGTATGCAGTTCTCTTAATACATCCATGGGTGGAACAACCAGCAGACAGACACACACTGCTGTCCCTCGAGTCCTGCCTAAAAATACAGACGTGACCTCAGTGTCCCCAGTGGATGGTACACTGTGCTCATATTGACTGTATTTTGGGGCTTAATTACAAAATTGCAGGCTAAATTACAGTGTGCAGCCGAGTCTGCAATGAGAGACACGACTTTTTTTTTTAAATTGTATTTCTTAAATGTAGACAGCTACGTTTAATGTGCCTTTCGAATACGAATAACTCACGTCTGAAGAAACTGTATCGCTCCAAGGTCAGGGTGTGTGATGTGCTTTTTTAACTTCCCATTTTCTCAAGCTGCGGTCTGCTGAACACCTTCAGGGGAGGAAAGTCGGCTTCGGATGTTGCTCTCTTGGTGTTTCATTGCTGGGTGGTTGCCATGTTAGGACAGCTCCCCCTCTCCAGCATCTTTCACATGCCAGATCACTGTGAGCCAGCTCCTCCGTCCACTGAGTGGAAAAACCACTAGTGTGGCAATATGCAGCCACTCGGAAACCCACAGCGTCAAGCTAATGCTAATTAATTGGAACTCACACATTAATTATCTCTCTTAGCTTGCATTGCTCTCTGTCTCTCTCTTTCTCTCTCTCTCTGTTTCTCTCTCTCTCTCTGCACACACACACGCCGCCCACAGCCTTTCAGAGTGTGAACTAAAATGGAAGTGATGTGTTGTGGTCACAACGCTGCGCAAAGCATCTCTGACTCACAGAGAGAGAAATGAGCAGAGACATAGACACAGCTCATGTAAGATACTGGGTGTGTGTGTATGTGTGTGTGTGTGCATGTATGTGTGTGTCTGTCATTATGTCAGAAACTGTGTGTCGGCTCATATCATATGCTGTGTGGCGGTCGAGGAGACAGGTGAGTGTGCTGCTGTTCAAACCTGTCCGTGTCTTGATTTGAGATGACGGATGGACGACAGGTTCTGTAGCTGCACAGCAATGAGGAAGGCTCAGTCTGCAGGAGGAACTGTATGTGGGCGTGTGCTCATCCATTTTTAACTTCCACATTCACTAAAGTTGTCAAGGATTAAATCCCCCCCCTTAGTTGGATGTTTGTGCTGCAGAACGATGTTTGTGCAGATTGAAACGGCTGTTTTCAGGCTAAAAGTGGATGTAGACACCGTGACATCACCCACTGGTTTGTGGACTACTGTTTTTGAAGCCTGGAGTTGGGTATTTGGGCGTCACCATCTTGGTTTTTCAGAACCAGAAATGACCTAATTGGACAAGAGGGTGTAGCTGGGGATGAGTGCTAAGCTAGAGTCGTTTGTCGGAAGTCGGACGCACCTGCATTTACCATAGACCAGGGGTCTGCAACCCGCGGCTCTTGGGCTGTACTCGGCTCTTCGGCCCCTTTTCAGGGGCTCCCTGTAGCTTTGCCAAAAAATTATGTAAAAAATGTGTAAATAATGTATTTTCTGCATAGTGGACAAGGGAAAACATTTTATCTTGGAGTTGAAAAAATATTAGGTGAAACCAAAATATGTGTCACATCCTTGCTCTACGGCCCAGCACCTTTCCCTGCAGGTGGCTAATCTTGAGTTGGTGACCGGCACTGCTGGTGAATAAATCCCCCTCAAAAAATTAGCGAGGAAAATAGTCTTTCGTGGACATATTAATTTGCTTTCACATGATGATGGCTTACCTGTGTGCTTGATATGTGGTGAGAAATTAGCAAACAACCACAATTTTAGGACAGGTAACAATGCCAGGTAACAGTAACTATATATAAACCTTTATAAGCTGTGACATCAAATATGTTTTGCGGCTCCAGACAAATTTTATGTGGTGGTAGAGGGGGGAAAATGGCTCTTCTGATAGTATAGGTTGCAGACCCCTGCCATAGACTGTATAAAACACAGATGTAGCCTCTCCGTCAATATCCGTTCTCTCGATTTGATCCAATCGTACTCGCCATCTTGTCAGACTTCGAATCCGCCTCATTTCCTTTTACCAAAAGTAGGCATTGATGTGATGTTGCCTGGCCCAAATGAGAATAGAAACACCCTTAAGGGATTTAATAGTTGTGATTTGTTGCAGCATTTGTTGCATAAAATAGACAATTCCAGGACAACAGCTCCATTCACTGAGGAAGACTGCATCAGAACAGCTCCTAAATGGACCTTGTAGTTACAATTTATCACCTCATCGGATGTCAAGAAGTCAGTAAAACGCTTGTGTTCGTGCAAATTCACATTTGTCTTTCCACCAAACCGCGGAGGAAATACAGAAGGTGTGATTATTTCTGATTTCTATGCAAATATGTCTAATTTATTCCGCGGCAATATGTTTGTTTGCATGATGGAACTTCTGAGCCCTTAAACCCGACTGACCCGCTGATGAGTCAGTCCACACAAGCTCAAGCTGTTCCGCCCAAACAATGTTCAAAGACACAGAACTTCCTTTTGAAAGTTTCCAAAAAAGAGAAGAAGAATATTTAAATTTGAGTCATTAAAACAGAGTCTTGGTTATGAATATATATTTCAACGCTGTGGAATATTTTCACCAAACACAAAGCAACTTAAGAGGAAATAAAAGGGTATAACTGGGCGGTAATGGACACAGGAGCATCTTTTCAAACCCTTCAAGTCCTCAAACAATGAAAAAAAAGTCAGAGTATGAGCCTGTATCCATACCCACACGTGCCATCACTCGCACATGCACATTTCCCACAATGCCTCGGGGCCGAGCGGCATATGACAACAGGCAGAAGAGCTGACTTTCGTCGTCTCTGTCCCCTGCACCCTGTTTATTCCTCTGTCTCTGTCTGTCCGTTTGCCTCCCGTCATCACAGAGCAGACCTCCGCTGCACGGCTCAGTGACGCAGACGAGTTGACACCTTGTTCACATCGCCTGGACTCAGAAACTGACAGCTGAGTCACAGAGTCAGGCCAAACAAGCGCATTCAGGAATGAGGTAGTTTGTACTGGACCAGAAAGGGGGCTGAAAGAGTTACACCAGGCTCTGTTAATCCTACGTCTAGTCGGAAAGCAGCATGCATCTTCTGCTCAGAGTAAGAATCGAGGGTGTTTGCCAAGCGGACAGGACTCACAAGCAACGTGACCGGTTAATTGTTAGGCTGCAATCGGCTTTACAAGACTTCATTGTCCATCGGGGTGGAAAATAGTTTTCAGCTCAGCAAGACGTGGTCATGTGTTTTTTTGGGTCTTTGCTGTTTTGTGTAACAAATCAATCTCCTCCGATCCATTTACTGCTGCATCACTCGCTGCGGACACTCCATTTAATGGACACGCCATTAAGTGGACACTCCATTAAACGCTTGTAAACAGTGGTTATCAGCCTGCCTGTTACACCTATCAGTAGGTTCAGAAGGCCGTAATCATCTATTCACATGGTAAAGGTCGCTGTTAGGACCCCACTTGGAGTCACTTTTTAATGGTCTGGGAGTAATCAAACACACACACACACACACACACACACACACACACACACACACACACACACACACACACAAACACACACACAATCAAATGTACGCTACCATTAAGTTTAGGCAATAAAACTACCTGGTTTTGTTTAGGCACTAAAAGAACTCTGTGGTTTGGGTTAAAAAACTAAAGAATGTAATATAAGAATGATAACTTAAAAAGTTCATTCATTCATTCATCTTCAACCGCTTGTCCGTATCGGGGTTGCGGGGGGCTGGAGCCGATCCCAGCTGACATTGGGCGTGAGGTGGGGTACACCCTGGACAGGATGCCAGTCTATCACAGGACACATAGAGACAAACAACCACTCACACTCACATACACAGCAATTTTAGAGTAATCAATAACCTAACACCTGCACGTCTTTGGACTGTGGGAGGAAACTGGAGAACCTGAAGAAAACCCACGCAGACACGGGGAGAACATGCAAACTCCACACAGAAGGACCCCAGCTGGGATTCGAAACCGGGAACCCTCTTGGTGTGAGGCGACAGTGCTGACCTACACACCACCGTGTCGCAACTTAAAAAGCAATCGTTTAAAATGGGACACAAACTCAGGTCTCCCATATGAAAGTCCTGTGTGTGTCCCCAGCCTTTACACAGTGATTGATCTTTTAATACTTCCTGCCCTCATACATCATCATACAGTGCCACAGTTAACTGACGCCCAAGAACACAGGGAGATAATAAAATACTGTAGAGCAGGTCAGCTTTTAAAAACTGATTGCACTTGGAATACAACACATTTAACCCTCTCGCCATAACAGATTATAAAGAACAGACTACAAAGTCAGAAATCTCTGCATATAATGTAAGAGTTCAAAATGCTCATTGTGTTGGAAAAGATTCACTGAAAATGTTCTTGTGCAACCTTTAGCATCTCCCACAGTTCAAAGCCTCAAATTGAGCCAAGCTGCAGAGTAAACTGGTAATTAGGCTATACTTAGCTTTAGTTCTACTAGTGTTTCATATTAAATCAAATATATATTGAACCATATAGTTGTTTGTAACTTTTCTAACAAGCTTACAGATAAGCCTGAAGGTCAAGTGACCAAACCATGGTCAGAGTGGATGTTAGAGCATTATGTTAAGTTAGTGCATTGGATGTTAAGTACATTATTTTGTCCATTAATTATACATTTTTTTGCACTTAACACCCCTGCAAAGTAGTCTTTAAATTGCTTTTCTTCATTCTTGGCTGCCATTTCCTTCAGTTCATGCAAGAAGAGCATGAAAAGCAAGTTATGACATCCCCCTCTTAACATGAAGGGTCTTCTTCTAAATAAAAATCATATTTTTCTTCACATTTCATTTATTAGTTTCATTCAATTTGGCCAGTTACGGTGTAAAAAAAAGCCACCAATCGAAAAGTAATGTCATACATGAATGCTATTTGATGCTTTCAGATGGTCTAAATCACATGTGTCAAACTGATCCAGTAAAGGGCTGCAGGTTTTCATTCCAACCAAGCAAGAACACACCTGACTCCACTTACTCAATCACCTGAATTGTCTTCACACAGTTGGTTTGTTGGACCAGGTGTGTTTTTGCTTGGTTGGAATGAAAACCTGCAGCCACACGGCCCTTTACTGGATCAGTTTGACACCCATGGTCTAAGGAAAGGGTGTCAAAGTGATCCAGTAAAGGGCCGTGTGACTGCAGGTTTTCATTCCAACCAATCAAAAACACACCTGGTCCAACAAATCAACAGTTCAGGTGATTGAGTAAGTCGAGTCAGGTGTGTTCTTGCTTGGTTGGAATGAAAACCTGCAGCCACACGGCCCTTTACTGGATCACTTTGACACCACTGGTCTAAACCGTATCAATAGAATTGTTTCAGAGGCTTTTAATGAGCAAAACAGTGCAAGAAAATGGTCATCATTAATGTCAGGAATTAAAAAGTTTAGTTTTATTCAAATGCCAACAGGCGGGAACCTACGGTGGAGTGTTTATCCTGTGTGTATATGTGTGTGTTAAAGAAAGACAGGAGAACAAGCAGAAGGGGACATGGAACACTCCCAGATTAGAGCCAATCCACCGCAACAGACACTTCAGAAAAATGTTATGACACCGACATCTGTTTGAGACGCCGCACGTCAGCTGACGTCTCCAGATCTCCTGCAGCTGTCGTCTCGCTCTCTGCACCGTCATCACAGAGTGTGAAACACGCCGAGGCTGAGGGGAAGTCGCCCGATCCAAACGCTCCCTGTACCTGAAAATCTGTGCAGGTGTCACAGCTGCTGTCCCTCACCTGCACAGGTTTGGCAGCAGTGTTACACTATAAATGTATGTGTGTGTGTGTGTGTGTGTGTGTGCGTGTGTGTGTGTGTGTGTGTGTGTGTGTGTGTGTGTGTGTGAAACTAAAGCTGCCATTATAATATGACTAATAATAAATAAATGACTAAAGAAAGAAAGAAATAAAAAAGAAAGAAAAGCCTAAAAAAGTGATAAACGTGCAGGTTCATAAATAAATAGTAAAATATAAATATTATAAATAATGAAAATAAATATAAATAAAATCCGTTAAGTGACATCAACGTGCCCCCGCATGAAGACGAAGAAATACATTTTTAAAAAAGGAAATAAATAAAAAAAAAACAAATTAAATACAAACAGAAAAGAATGAACTGGGGAATTATTATATAGAGTATGAAATAATTAATACATAAATTAACAATATACCAAATAAATATATT